>NC_133211.1:21925008-21940008 GCF_958299795.1 Porites lutea | reverse complement strand
AAATTTAATTAAAGAAAATGCGAACACGAAAAGCAAATATTATTACAGTACAATGATACTAACAAAACATATGAGTCTCAGACGTTTATGTTCAATCTCCATCTTCTATGTAGGTTAGTATCCTACTTAATTGTTTCGCCAATATATGTCCATGATGAGGAACCATCCAAGACCTGTATAACGCAGGATGAGCAAAGCATTCGCCCACTTTTTATTTGAAATTATTCGCCTTAATTCAAGCACAACACCGCTTGAAGGCCCAAACATTTTTAGGATATTTTTGACGCTGGCTTTTCCTGCTACACCGAGACTAGAGAAATAAATACGCGGCAGAACCTTCAAAGCTAACCTTTGGGTTATATCTTGAAAACGAGTATTATTAACGTTGCATAGTTGATTATAAACGTGACATCTGTAGTTAGGCCACGAAAAGTTTGAAGAAATTAAGACCTGATCAATGATTATGGTTAGAATTTCATTTGGAAGCCTATCCATGAGACAGGTCAAATCGTCGAACTGATTGACCATCCCGACGCTGTCATCTCCAACAAAGCGGATCTCCACTGGTGCAGGCGATTTGTCTGTAGGCATTGCCGACGCCTCTTCTCTACGTTTCGCGGGCACCACCTCTGCCTCTTGGGAACTTAATGAATCACCAACATTTTTCCCTGGTTACATTCGTAACTTTCTGCTATTTTTTTAGATAATTAATGTGTTTTCCAACTTCTCGATTTTGTCAGACAGCTTTTTCACTTTGAAGGAAAAATAATGAAATTGGATTTTGCCAATACCTACACTCAGTAAATTACGTCATTGTGTCATCGAATCTTTCCTAGTTGTTGGAAATTAAGCGCATATTATATTATTCTGTGTTAATGTGGTGGCCGTCTCACGAGCGGCCTAAGCAATCATCAGCGTCATCTTAAAACATAAGAACTATTATTATTGTTATAATATTGTTATAATAATGTTGTTGTTGTTGTTGTTGTTGTTGGCGATGATGACACTTATTACTAGGTTTACTTGTCATCCGACCATCTATTTCAAGTTTATTACAAACTGCGACAAGTGTTATTACAAAGTGCGACAGTACACCGCCTCGCTGGAGTCCCCAACCTTCAGGTAAACCTTTATATATAGAGAGAAAACCGTTTACTGTACAACCCATAAAACGGCCATAAATCGGCCCATGGACCACACAGGAGAGACGTAACACACAATTTATGTAAGGTAAGCTGTTTTTTATTGCAATCCTTTCATTTTCGTAGGTTACGGAACCGATAGGTTTTTTTCCCATACAAATCCTTATATTTCGAATGTTATGCAACAATGCTGATGATCATCGCACTGCGATGATCATCCTTCATTTAATTCTTCACTCCGCAGTTCACATATATGATTTTCATATATTCAAAACTTAAGCAAGTGTTTTATCGGGTCTAAAATTCGGCTCGTGATTTGGGGGCACTGCTGCTCGTTTATTAAACATTTCATAATCACAGTCTTTTTTTTTTCACCCCAAAATATTGCATATAAGAGCCAACAAGCGATTGTGAGTAGCCTACACTTTGTCTATTTCCTTGGGGAGCGCGATCCAAAAACTTGATACTGTATTTAGCTCGCATTGGCTCAGAGGGATGCACATGTCAAAGGATTAGGAAAGGCGTCGGCGAGGACAAGTGTTTACTTGCCCTCTCCCTCCCAGCGTTATTCTGCATGTTCACCCTTCTCTACTCTCTCCAAGCTTATTTGGCTATATCAATATTACAAAATGGTGACTATTTTCTGGTGAACGCATGCTTGCTTGCCCGACAAATAACGCCGGCATTGCACCCTACCTAGAACACCTACCTCGCTTGACAACTATAGTTTCCTTCGTCTTCA
Organism: Porites lutea; assembly: GCF_958299795.1. NCBI lineage: Eukaryota > Metazoa > Cnidaria > Anthozoa > Scleractinia > Poritidae > Porites > Porites lutea. Next base: position 21,938,124 of record NC_133211.1, on the reverse strand, counting down.
GCCATAACATCTCTGATGGTTAAAAGTGAATAGGGCGAACCAGTATCAACTTTTGTGCGATGGGTTAATCCAATCAATTTGTTTCCTTTGAACCACGTGATTTCGAGGTCTTGAGGTCCACCGATCACAGTGCAGTTAATGACAATTCTGTCGCCCACGTTTACGATTAGAGTCGATGCATTTACCATGACATTCTGTATTCCTGAGGAAGATAGAGAGTGGCGTGATCCCTGTCAGAATCTACAACCACTAGATCAGTTCTGCACAAAAAGATACCCCAGCGAAGTTAAATAAGCTTATACAGTGTATGTGAAATCAACATGCTAAAACATATACCTGGTTCGCTTCGTACTTCCGTCACATTCTGATTCAGGGAAAGGTTTCCCAGATTATTAGACACAACTATCACGTCACTAACAACGTTTACGTCGGGACTAGCCACTTCCATCTGAAGCCTGGCTTGCACGCTTCCAGGACTGCGGAAAGAGTGCGACAAAATCAAACGGTTTCGAAAATAGTTCCATTCATTCAGTACAAGCACCCCCAAGTATAAGCCTTACAAATCGAAACACCGAGGACAAGGTCCCAAACGGAAAATAGACCTTGCTACATGAGAATTGTGAAGAGAAGCCGAAGAAGAGTAGTTTCACGTTTGATTTCTACTTGTATTTCTACTGAACTAGGGCTTTAGCTACAGTAAAAACTACGGTTATGAGCTTTTATGTACAGTCTATTTTGTACACTAGTTTTCCGTATGGTATACAGCTATATACGAATATTTAACAAATACATTCCATTTTTCCGTGCTTCTGTTCACTAACAGATCACAGATAAGGTCAAAATGTGGTAAAAACAAAGAAGTGCGGCTCGTGTGTAACTGATGTTTTCACTACGTCATCCACGTATCTGTACTCCAATAGATCATACGCAGCGACCAATCACAGCGCGCGTAGCATTCACATTACTGTATATTATAGTTAGATAGGACGTTCTAGTTCCACCAAAGTTTATTTTTTTGCTGTGAGTGTTGAAGTTGGTATGTTCAGAGCCGGCTCAGAGGGATCACGTTTTGACGCATTTCTAATCGATGCCCCATTATTTTTTTTTACCTTGGTTCAATTCCACCCCCCCCCCCCCCCCGCTTCTTCCCTGATTTAAACGCTCAATTTTATCCTTCATTAAGCCCCTCATAAAAGGCCTTGTGGAGTAATAAGATAAATTGCCAGTTTTCAGACATTTGCGTGAAGCTTAGTCGGCCTTGGAAACAGCCCTTTTAATTGTGATTGACACTAGGCAATTTCTCGTGCAATTTTTCATGCAATTTTACTACGATACCGTTCGCACTTAACAATAGGCCGTTTTACAGGTATGGATGGAAGCGAGGCTGACGGTTACCTTGTTTTGATACAAACCTTCATGCTTTATTGTGTAAAATCAAGTTATTCTTATGCTAACTAGTATTTTTCAAGGATAATTTCCTGGAAACAAGGCAAAGGAGGTTTGTATCAAAACAAGGTCACCGTCAGCCTCACATTTACTAAGGGTACTAAGTCCACAACTGTAAAATGGTCGATTTCCACTATAACACCTGACATGAACATGTACCTGAGGCCAAGTAAAGAAACTCTCTTAAACCAACGATGTCTTTGGTAAATTGAAGACACCTGTTAAAAAAAAAAACCAGTACAGACTGTTGCATGCAGGTTTATTGATTTGATTTCAATTCAGTATTTTAGTGACTTGTTCTAAGCTAGTGCTACAAAACAAAACAAAACAAAACAATGTTTTATATCAAGCCATGGACAGGAAAAGGCGCAAACGGCGAATAAAAAAATCGCCCAGAACTAAAACACGGAGCTCAGCCATTGAATAACAGGAAAGATAAAAGTAAAAGAGGGTACTTGCCTAAAAAATGCTGAAAATTGGTTCAAACCAGCGATGTGAACAACGTGATGGTGAGCGATCGAAAGGGGGCGAGCACATGGAAAAGCGCCCCCTAAGAATGATATAGTCCGGAACGCCCTAAATTCTGATTGGCTGGAAATAAGATAGGCTTGGAACCTGCCGCCTTGGCCTGCAAACCATTATCAAATGCCTTGCCATAAAATCCCATTATGATGTCGTCATAACGGTGTCTTTTATGTTAAAAGGGCCGTGAATGACTGTCTAGTTCATTTTGTTAATTATTCTAATTATGCGTTTCTATTCGCTATAGAATTAAAGAAATTACTTGTGAATGACCAAATCACAGCCTCGTGCAAAACAAAAAAATATGTCTCCCAAGCATTGTAGTCTATCAAACGTTACAAACAACAAAAATAAACTTTGAAAAACTGTTTAGCTAACAAGTTTTCAAACACCACAATTGCAATCCGTTTCAATTTTCCTCAAGTTTTTCCATTCATGCCTCCTTCTGTATTTGCTGTGTTATTAATACCTTCGTTTTTTTTGTTTAGCTCAGTTTGTTGGCAGCTCCCAATGCATTTTGAATTTTGATGAATTCCTTGACACAGCTCCTTTAACAAGGCACAAAAAGAACTAGATTCCGCAAATAGAAATTACTCTTTGCCTCCACACACATCCGGATATTTCTGAGGAGATTTTTTTTCGTTTTGGTTTTCCTTCCATAACTAATAGACGTTTTCCGGTACCAAAAACGCAGAGTGGAGTTCTTTGAAAGCACCAGCCACTCGTTTTTGCGCCCCGTAAAGGTCATGCTATCGTACTTCTATCATGTTAGTCTTTTGCTGTTGACGTTCAAAAACGATTCGAATGCGCTACGTGTGGACGCGTATATTTTCGAAAACGAAGAAAAAAATTTCTGTTTTCAAAAATTCCCGGATACGTGTGGACCAGGCCTTTGTTTTCCCTCCAAAATTTTTCATGGCGCTGTTTTCATTTTTTCTTGGGACTTACAATCGTCCTAAGAGAAATTAAAAAGAGTGCTTATGTAGAATTTTGGATGGAAAACAAAGAATATTACGGTATTTTTGAATAAGGACTATTTCACTTACCTCTCTAATGAGCCTGTTGTTAATGCTTTTGTATCTACTAGAATTCTCATTTCTCAGATCGTCCGTGAATGTTTCACTTGTGATAGTCAATGACAAAATGTAGTATGAATCCTCTGGTAAAAGAAATTAAAACCACTGTTTATCAGAAATGAATGAAATTTACAATTCAAGTACTGCCGGGATGGGCCCAACTTCGTCCTTTAATTGTTGGATCCGTTTGAACACCTTGTTAGACAGTACTGGATAGTGTGGGGTGATGTTGGATGGTAGGTTTGACAAAATATGAGTTCAGACTTTATCCAACTTGTCCTTTAGTTCTCGAGTTAATCTGATAGCCACTTCCACTTGACCGCTGTGGATCTGGGTAAGTGATTATTCTTCTGGTGCTATTCCAAAGCGGTCAAACGAGTGAGTTGCTTTATGTTTTCTTTAGCTAATTCAATTACATGTAATAACTCGTTACATTCTCAATATAATGAGCTTCTTTTTTTTTACCGAAAACGCATCGCGTGCGCCTGCTTCCGAGTATTATGTTGACAACATGGCACGTCCCCTTAGTGTCCGTATTAACTGGGTTCCACCGCACGTTGAATCTGATCCCGTACAATACACCATTTCTTGATACGGTGACTCGAAACAGCTTCAGACTAATACAAGACAGGACCTATGTCTTTGAAGAAATTACAACAAAGAAGTACGCACTTACTCGAATCAAGAGTGGTAAAAACTTCTCTGTACTGTTGACCTAATCCCGCACTGTTATAGCCCACTACCATCATGGTGTACACGCTCCAGGGTTTCAATCCCGTCACCACTCCCCTAAGGCCGTTGTCCACACGCACGCCAATGGTGCCGTTTGGGAAATTTGTATCCGGTAACTCTCCAACTGCTCTTCTGCGACGTCCTATAGGTTGGAATTCGTCCCCACAAGGCCCATTCTCACATTCCCCGAAATTACGTATGATACCTGGTCTTGCCAAAACCTGAAAACATGCGACTTACTTATGGAATTGCCTTATAACACTTTCCTAATAGCTAGAAGTACGAAATAAAGACTGAAGAATCCTTAATTAGAAGATATATGATGGAGAATCCAATTGAATTGTCCGTGGCCAGGGAGCCGGACCGGCAGGTTATTAGCCTTGTTCGTTTGTTTGTTGGTGTCAGTTTTGTTGTTGTTGTTGTTGTTTGTTTATTGCGTGTTTGTTTGTTATTTTCCTGCTGGTAAAAGGTAGGGCTTGGTTGTCGCTCTGGGGTATTGCCAAACTGTCGCGCTGTGGAAAATTGATAGTTAAAAATGGGATATGTGTTAAGTTTGCAACTAACAGTAAAGAGTCTTGACAAATACGTACCCAGTAGCCGTCAACTGTCTTGGGAGCTTTCACATTTATTGGTTCCCACTCTATCTCGACAGAGTTTGCATCCACGCGAACAACATGTACTTCCTCCGGCGCTAAGGGTGGGCTTTGTCCTGAAAGAACTTTCACGATGGGACTAGATGGCCCGTTTCCTTTGAGGTTCTCTGCTTGGATTGTTATTTCATATTCGCTATTGGGTTGTAGTCCATATAGATTGAATTGACTCGATGAACAGGTGCTGTATTTTCTCGTGTAGTCCTTCCAGGTTGCATTAGGAGCGTTCAGACGATAGAGTATTCTATAGAGGCACGATGGTCCACCCCAGTCAACTTGATCAAGAGCCTGTAGTACAAAATGTAACGAATTGATGCCTGTTTTTATCTATCCTCGCCGCGAAGAGTCGGAAAGTCTATCATTTCCCGTCCACGAAACTAAACTAAATAAAAATAATGGGAGAAGTCCTGCAAATGACCGTCTTGCAGTTTAGTGAAAATCACCCTAACCGCCATGTGTAAGCAATTTTCGACATCTCCTTTACAAATATAGTTAAAAACGACAATATAAAAAAATTATCGCTTACGCACCTTCCAAGTTATTTTAAGCCATCCATCGAAAGTCCCCGGGGAACCTTCAAGTTTCGTCGGAAAAAGGGAAGGCTCTAAAACAAAATGGCATATGAATAAGTTATCTGCATCTTTGAGCCATCTACATGAAAACATTCTTGAGATCGTAATTTTTTACATTAACATTCATTCATGACTGATTGATTTACCCCCTAAAGGAAAAATGCACTTCCCATTGAACGCATTTAAGAGCGTGAGTAAATAATAAAGAAAGAAAATAACACCTTTCACCTCACTGCCCGCGAAGCTTAAAACACGGTTCTGTGCCCCCGACCCTTTAAACTGATTTAATTTATTGCTCTTTTCAAGCAAAATTCTCGCGCTTGGTGCGTAACCTCTCTTCCTCGGAGTCCCAGGGGCAGTCAGTCAGGCCGGGAAAAAAGGCGCGACAAAAGTTTTCAAGTACAAGCGGAAAAGCCCCTGGGTACCGACTCTCACCGGACCATTTCCAAACGGTCAAGCGAATACTGGTTCCTGATTGGGCACAAAAAATGCTTTGTATTATTGTGCCCAATCGGCGAACAGCATCTCCAGAGTTCTTTTCGTGAGTTCGTACACGACGGCTATTATCTCGCCACAGTTGCCCGGTTCGTTCAACAAGCTTTCCTAACCAGAAACGAAGGAACTACCGATGAGTCGAAAAACATTTCGGATGCTATCAGCAGGAGCCAATTTGCGCTGAGAAAATTCTGTTTCTGACGGATCACAATGTATCGTAAATGATAGGAAGTTTAAGATGAAACGGCGACGAGAAAGTAAAAAAAAGCAATAGCTTGACAAGGAAAAACAACAACTTTGCACGTGCATCACGCTTTTTTGCATATACTGTATTTCTTTGCCGTCACTGTACGACTACCACGTGAAAATGCCTAATTTCACGTTTTGTGAAGGACGTAAACAAGCAATGGCAAAATTTTCTTTCTCTTTATGAACTTGGATATGGTTGATAGAAATTCAATTCTAGAAGAGTTCGCTTGCATTTGACAAAGCAAGTGAGTTGGAATAATCACGATAGACACTGAAAAAATGTGAGTTCACTCTTCATGCGACGTTTTCGTGGTTGTCAGCTGTCGCGGCATATTAAACTCCCTAATATTTACGAAGGCGTGATCGATGCAAGCGTGAATACCTGTTGTAAGCTCAAGCTTGTATTTTTGGAAAAGCGTCTTTAGTTTTCGTGTAGACAGTGGTTGTCTTTACACTAGGTTGTTAAGTAAGACTTAAGAGCTGCTAAGTTTTACATAACCAAAAATGCGCGTGTGAAGGCCTAAGCAAAATCTCAAGTAACTTCACTTTGCATCTCATTAAAACCGACTTAGCGCACTTGCAGTTTCCAAGCTTTGAGAAAGGCGAAGTATGTCAATCAATCTTGATTACGTTTCGTGGGAAAACCTGAAGTAAAAAAGATAGGTTGTGTGTGAAGCTTTCTTTTACTTGAAGAATTTAAAATTTACTTGTCTTGAAATATTTGTTAGCTTATTTAGGCTCTAGTGTAAAGACTAAATTTGAAATGTAGCGTTTATATCAAACTGAAAGATTCCTGACTGCGTGCATTTCTTTGGTGCATGAGCCAGACAAGCCGTGATCGAGTCAATAGCCGTCGTGTACGAACTCACGAAAAGAACTCTGGAGATGCTGTTCGCCGATTGGGCACAATAATACAAAGCATTTTTTGTGCCCAATCAGGAACCAGCATTCGCTTGACCGTTTGGAAATGGTCCGGTGAGAGTCGGTACCCAGGGGCTTTCCGCTTGTACTTGAAAACTTTTGTCGCGCCTTCTCTCCCGGCCCGACTGACTGCCCCTGGGTCTCCGAGGATGGTAACTTCTCTAAAATGAGCGCACTCTTTAATTGTATGATTTAAATCAAACAAAAGAAAGCTCATTTTCAAATGACGATTAATATATTGAAAGGAACAGCAAACAAAAGACTGAAAAAATCGCACCTCGTTTCACCTCACTTCTCACGAAGCTTAAAACACGGTTTCTGTGCCCCCGACCCTTTAAACTGATTTAATTTATTGCTGTTTCAAGCAAAATTTTCGCGCTTGCTGCAATAACTTCTCTAACATGAACGCGCTGTTTACTTGTGTGATTTAAATCAAACAAAAGAAAGCTCATTCATTTTTAGATGACGGTTAATACTATTGAAAACATTCACTGTTTTAGCATTATGCTAATTTTTCCAAATTAATGCTCACCGTACATACCTCCAAGGCTAGTACATTTTAGTATGACTTATATTGCATATTTTGAATGTAAAACATTGTCAATGCTCACATATTGAAATGTACTAGCCATGGAGGTATGCATGGTGGGCATTAATTTGGAAAAATTAGCATAACGTCAAAACAGTGAATGTTGTAACGCGCATTTTTGGTCGGTCCGTAGGCTAGGTCCGTCTTCAAATTTCAAGGTGTTGCCGTGAATCAATCTTAATGAAAGTTTCAGACATAATTATATACATCATAAAGATTATGTGATAAGGTTTAAAAATAATTTTGTCGAGCCGTTTTAGAGATATACAGAAAAGCGCTAAAAGTCAAAATTTAGAATAAAGTTGCACTTAGACAGGTGGTGAGAAAACAGGTTAGTTTTCAGGATCGCAAGAAAGGAAATAAACCAAAATTTCCATGCATCAAAATATGATATTAAACAGCCTTCTGACGCTACTTACGATTAATTTGAGTCATTTAGAACTTTTCTATTAAACAACTTATCACGCCTATTGAAAATATAAGGTCTGAAACAAATTTACGTTTTATTTGAATTCAAACAAACATAATTTTTTACTTCTCGCGGAGGTTATTTGCTAAACACCGCACTTAAAGTTCCTGGTGTCGGATTTTCAGTAGCAGGACTAGATCGCGCGAAATTCGGATTTCATGGATTTTAAATTTTTTGTTTATTGTTGTCATAGTGATATCGATTTTACTAAAACCTGCATTTTGACAAAGTTCAATTCATGGTCAATCACTGGTGAAAATTTTGTGGCGATCGGACGATGATAAAATCAATTTTAAGGCCATTGTTTACTTACAAATCTCACCTCCCTAAACCTTCCTAACTACCAGCTTAAGATAATCAGATTACCATACTTACTTTTGCTGTTGGTGATACAAGTAAGCGACGACACCATATAGCCAGGAAAACCAATTCCAAGGCCATTATACGCACGAATGCGGAACTGTATTTTATTGTAAGCCTTCATATTGTTTACAACAAACAAACGAGTAGCACCACTAACGTTGGCCAGCTTAGCAAACGCAGGCCAAGGTGAAGATCTTGACCCTTGCTCTAGCTTGACCCTAGCTCTCCACTCAATGATAAAGCCTGAAGGTGGAGTAAGATCCGGAGGCAACCTCACATCCCAGGTAAGATTGGTGGTGTGGTTGGCACAGTCGGTTACTGATACGTTGACAGGAGGGAGGGGAGGTCCTGAAAACGGAACAGGGGAACATTATGTGTCTAAACACTACATATTTTAACTGTAATATTCATCAATGTATGACTGCTATGAGTGCTATTCAGAAAACAATGACCGAAGGCTACTGTCTCCCATGGATTAAAATGAGAACAATTAAACACCAGCACCCCGGCCGCCGCCATCTGGGAATCCTATCTGAGCGCTTGAGATCAAGAGACTAGCGTAAGAATAACAGCCGAATAAAGAGAGTTCAACCTCTGCTTTAACTATGCCATAAATAAACTATAACCTACTGTACTTTTTAAAACATGCATACCAGTCACAACTAAAAATGTTCTTCGGTCATCTTCACTCAACTTGTTCTTGGCCAAGCATTGGTAAAAGCCAAAGTCATTCAACCAAAGGTTCCAGACTTCCAGGACACCGTTTGAATAATCAATAGAAAATCGTTTCGCAAACTCTGGTCTAAAAATAAAGTAAGATAAGTTAAGGTGAAGGCTTTTTTCACTTGGATAAAACCTGGCATTAAACAGATTGTCACTTGGCCTTTATCCAACAGTATAAGTTAGTAAGATAATAATAACAAAATTAAAGAGATAACATCATAGTGATGCGATATTTTACGTCGCAAATGTTCTTGTCAAAGATTTTTGATTTTATTAAATTCGCATTGTTGAATCAAAGGGACATGAAGCATATTAAGTATGGGAAAATATGTAACTACTATGAACATAGTGCAAATACTACAACCTGTTCTGAATTTCAACCCCATTGTAAAACCACGTCCTACTGATTATTGGATGTCCTGTTGTGTTACAAAACATTGTCACTCTTCCTCCTAGCTTCCTAGCTCTGACTTCATATTGGGAACCGGAATCGGAGTAGATCGCTGTCACGTTGTCTGTGACGGAAAAAAAAAGTGCAAAGGCCGTTTTTTATGAGGGGTCAACTCCGCCAAAATGCTAACTCAAATTCTGTTCTGCAAATCCTGTAGCTGTATGTATTAATTTTCATCAACTTCTTTCCAAAAGAAATTGAAACAACAGAATAGAATTTAGGGAATCCGAACAGATTTTGAGCCAACAAAACATGATTAAAAACACGACGGAACAGAAATTAACGATGTTCCACTAAATTAGAAATTCTCAAGAGGTTTATACTAAGGCCTTGGTCAAAGGTGGGTTCGAAGCATATGGATGCTTGGCAATATCTCTCGCTAGAAGAGCAAGACCAAAATGAGTTTTTCCCCAAAAGTAAATCTCCAGGTTTTCTTGTGCCTTGATGTTTAATTATCTTCACGTGACATGTCACGTGACCAAAATTGAAAATGAAGGAAATTGGCGAATTGGTGGCGAATTTACTTTGTTTGGATAAACAAATTGGCATTTCTGAAAGAGGATAAACATTACCTAACTTTCTACTTTTGGAATATAATAATTCAAATAATTCAAGATTAAATTTGGGCATTTAAAATGATGTTTTCCCTCATAATTTTTTATTGAGGTGCAATGGACGGTCATTCCAAACGTGAAGTGTTAGAAATATTTAATAAGAATTAGAAAAATGGTATTGCTAGATTTCTTTTCTTAAACCGGCCACCAATTGGTCACTAATTTAAGATTTTTAGCAAAATGGTCATGTGACATATCAAGTGACTTATTAACACAATATTTATACTTTGAAATGTTAAGGATGATGAGTTGTTTATGTGTGCCAAATTTTGACTCAGCGCCATCATATATGCCGAAGTTATAGCCAATAAATCATTTTCCGCAGGTAAACCCCTTAGTTCCAGGCCTTAAACTACTTGAGAACAACAAAATAGAATTTAAGAAATCCAAAAGGATTTCGGACTAACAGAACATATTTTAAAACACCGTAACACAACGGAACAAAAATTGACGATTTTCCACTAAACTGGAAACAACAAAATAGAATTTAGGAAATCCGAACGGATTTTGGACCAACAGAACATAATTTAAACATCGTAACACAACGGAACAGAAATTGAAGCCAACCGAGTGTAACCTGGAAATGAATTAGTTGCACAATATAATTTACGCAACTTCTTTCCGCTCAAAGGAATTTATTCGTTTTTATACTAGACATTAAAGTCGTCTTAAGACGAATTTAATGTCTCGGATGACTTAAACGTCTTTAGCATAAAAACTGCGAAATGTTAATTACATAAAATTATAAAATCCGTCAGACAATCAGCTGTGCCAATTTACTCGCAGAATTTGCATGAGCTTACTGCTTTAACTGACCGAGTAATCTATGATGGCTTGGCTATTCAATGAAGAAACCAAACCTCTCAACAAGAAAAATAATTCTAATAATTCTAATTCATTTTCACACCGTACATAATAAGCATTAGGAGAAAGGGCTCGTGAATGGAATTTAAAGACTAGCCTCAAAGTTCAGAACAAATGCAAAAGAGAGATATCTTTATTAGTTTCTAAGTCAACATCATACTGTCGAATAAATGAAGGAAATAATCACTCAAATTAAAAGTTAAATTTCGCATTGGTTTAGCTTAAAAGAGTGACAAAACGTAAAGAATCCGCCTTGTTAAAAAAGACATAATTCAGTTATTCCTACATAATGGGTTCTTATTTATTCGCAGAAAAACACGAAGCCCGAGCAAACGCCTAGTGTTTCCTCTTCTTCCGCGTAAAGCAAAATAAAAGAAATAAGAGACGTCTATATGCAGATGCATCTTTGTTAGCAGCGGCTGTTTAAACAGTAAAGTTTGTAGTGCTAGTGCGCAATTGCGGAACAGCTTTTTTCTGTTTAAGGTGGATTTCCACTGTCGCGGAATTTTTACGTGCGGACACACGTAAATTTTAAGGGAGTATATAAAATAGAGTCAGTGTATGAAATGACAGGCGTAAACGTAAAAGTTGACCCTTGCTCTACTTTTTTGGTTTGCGCGAGTTCTTTCGTACATTGCCTCTATTTTATTTACGCACGTAACAACTACCATACGCGACTGTGGAAATCTACCCTTAAGAACATCGGCGTTTACCGTAGTCTCCTTAGCTTGGCGTCATTCCTCGAGCTTTGCTGACGGACACAGCCGGGCAGCTCAATATTGAAGGAGGGGACAGCTTCAAGCTGCCTTGTACAGGGAGTCATTTTGTTAGCGTAGAAAGTACATCCGCCGCGGCACTCAAACCATGAATCAAATTTGTCTTAGTACTGAGTAGTTTATACACACTCGTAAGTATATCGTACTGTCCCTGGCAAAGAATAGTTTTAATTTATTTTCGTACCTATCACTTTGACATCAAAAGATGTGGTCAAATCTCCAGACGGACTAACTGCTTGACACATATATCTTCCATTGTGTATTTTCGAGCTTAGTGAGCCCAGACGCAGGGTTCTGTTAAAACGATGATGCTGAAAGAAGTCTCCAGAATCATTTATCAATGTTCCCTCTCTATACCACTGTATGCTTGGGACTGGCCTACAGAGTGACAGGGAAAGGCATTAGTAGTAAGCTACAAACCCGTCTTGCACCAAACTTGCAGCAGAATTTGGAAATCGAAACCAACAGCGTTTCTGGAAATGGATCAAAAATACTGTAAGGTGCTGGAGCGGAAAAGCGTTGACAGAGCCGGAGTTGACAGAGTACTTAAACATTAGTGACGTAAATATTAAAATAAGAGATCACTCATAAAGACCTTCTGAGAAGACCGAAGAGAATAAGTAAAAGTGAATATGTCTAAGGGCAGGAGACAATCCCCCCGATACGTGACTATACAAATAAGTGTATTCCTATTAACTCGCAATCCCTTTTTTTTTCAGTACCGTTATGAATTCGCTGTTTTCTCCGTCCGTGTTATCTTTAATTCTGTTTACTAGGACATTTGACCTTGTAGAGTCCCATCACTACCCATATTCTCTAAACTTCTAAAACTGACATCTCGCAAACTATATTTTTGTAATTTCTGGTATCCTCGCGTCAGTGTTGTTCACAATTCAAAACCACAGCTATTTTCTAAATGTAATCCCCCCATTCGCCTGTCAAAATATCGTACCTTCCTCCCGCGGTACAATTGAGGTAGAACTGATCTCCACTAAGCAAGGTGTATTCGCCCAGTGGAAAAGTGTAAAATTTCGGCGTCGAGGAACTGGAGTCTTGGGCAGCTAGAAATACAGAGCAAACATTCAGACAATACGATCCGTCTTTTCAACTCCGAGGTTATTTAGGAATTTATTAGTGCGCATGTGCGGCAAGGTACCTGTAATATTTTGCCTACACCATATATGTTTCGGTATAACACGAAATTCATGCGTGATATAATCACGACTAATGACATGACGTAACAATCGTTGATTAGTAAGATCATTACTACTAGTTACGAAACTTGAGAGACACCAACGGGTACGTGAATATTATTCTTATTTACGGTTTGCTTTAACATTTCTTGACTGATTGTAGTTCCTGTTGATACCCCGCTCTACGTAGATTTCGAATTTCTTATATCTTCTGTATTTCTGTACATTTTGGACGAAATAAACCATGTGCAGTATTTGAAACCTTGGCGAGTCGCAGCTAGCAGTACAATATATACTTTTTTCTATCTCTCCTGGTCTAGACTGAATACTTAAAATCTCTACTCTACTTATATTTTATCCGCCAGTCTAACTATGTACCAGAAAATCCAATTCTCATACTAATGACCAACT
>NC_133211.1:21897508-21922508 GCF_958299795.1 Porites lutea | reverse complement strand
TCTCCACTTGGCTCCATGAGGATTCGTGGAGCGAATAAGGGATTGCTTGCTATTGAGATCTGTGATGATTGAACGATCCAGTCGTAAGTCACACGATAGCTGTACGCACGAGGTGGGCAGCGAAGAAGAAACGGTTGATTCTGCTCCATAGTTATGTTGATGGGCTCGTTAGGGCGAAGAAAATCTCCAGCGACTACAAGAAGGAAACAACAGAAGTTAGAAAAACGGCTATAGCCATTATTGGCCACAGATTCTAGAGGGTTATTGAAGACGGGACGTTTAAGAAAGATAACGGAAATAAGGCCGCAAAATGTATGTATATTTTCTGTTCACTGTCGTTGAGTATGGCAGATACGTTTGAAGTAAGTTGGGCAAGCGATAAGCTTGGCTTCCCGCCTCTTTCTCGGTGTATAATTGGGCACTTGATAAGGCGAGGCTACTTAGTTCCTTGTTCATGCCATTGCTAAGGGTCCTGTGGACTGCAATAGTTTGCTCTTCAACACTCCTGTAACACACGTTTATCAAGATTCAGCAATTAGAAGTTTATATGATTTTGTCAAAGGAGCAATTAGACGTAATTGTTCAAGAAAGCATTTGCTTGTAACACCTAGAGCCTCTGTTAGCATGATTACTCTAACTTGTATTTTAGTGTTAGATTTAGTTTTTAATTTTTATTCATATTTTACAACAATTTTAAATGTAAGATTTATATGCCTCTTATCAGTTTTTTAGGGTTTTAATTAATTTAGGATTATGTTATATAATTTTGCTTGTATATTTTATAGTTTGTATATCAGGTTAGATTTAAATGTAAGGCGCATTTGATCATATTCATATGTTAATTTGCCCGAAACAAGCAACATATTACTATCATCATCATCATCATCATCATCATTATTATTATTAGGAATAACAGTCCCTAAAGTTTTAATTTTAAGATAACGAAGGAAGCATCCTGGCCATGTTACCATGTTGAAAAACGCGTTTAGTTGATTTCGACTTTAACTGTGGTTTAACATCCATAAGGTAAGAAAGTACAAGTATAAAGTGTACTTACCTGAAAACTTCAGCTTTATTTTTCTGCTAAACAGTGTTCCAAATTCGTTTGACACGAAAACCTGGTATTCTCCTTCATTAGCCAGCGATCTACCATATACCCTCAAAGCACTGCTCCCTGATGAAATCTCAACATATGAAGCTGGGTCCAGTGTGGTACCATTAAGGGTCCACTTGAAGGTATGTGGTCCAGAGGCTGGCTTACCCTTAAAGCTCAAGAGAACAGAGGAATATAATCTCCTTGCCTTGAAATTCGTCATGTCTGGTGTCTCATCTGTGATACCGGGAAGATATGCCTCGAAACTATTTATGCCAATACTTCCTCTGAATGAGACTGAAAAAAAGAAAAATAGAAAAAATGTATCAGCCCTCAAGCGAGGTTTTTCTGGATTCTACAATGACGGTATTGATCAACGCAGTCAGCTCTCGCCATGTCTAATTCAGAAGGCTGAAAGTCCGAAATTGCACAGTTGAATCCCCCGCAAAAATTTCAGAGGTTTGGGGAGAAAAAAAATCCCAGCATACGAATTTTCAAAATTTTGCTACACATATTTCAGCCCCAGACAAACAATTTTATTTTTATCTATTTTCGCATGAATTAATTCTTGAGTCAGTGTGAATGTAAATGCATATGTTTTCTCTCTCTAACGAAAACTCTTTCAAATAGCTCTCTATAGCTTCTTACACCCATACTAGCTCATGGTGAAAAAGGTATCGGCAAAATTTCGAGCTGCTCATTTACAAAAGTCTTTTACAAGTTAAGCCCAGTCTTTGAAGTCTCCAAAAGCCGTTTTATATGGATTGACAGCAACTTTTCTCGTTTAAAGTATCAGCACAACAAGACAGACCGGTGTGTGAAGTTGTTATATTTAAGAGGGCTAGCTTCATTATCATCGCTGCCACGAAGACCGAAAAGTTATCTCTAGCCTCAAAAATGATGTTCGTAAGCCATGCAAGGCTACTCTAGGCCTGCAATTATCACACCGGCGATATCACCTAATGCTTTATATTTGAATTTGTATTTGAAATGTGTCAAAGTATTTTGCTCCGCCTGGCATTGAAAGCCTTCACAAAATTGGAATCCTTGGCACGTTACTCATTGGTTAAAATTTCATAACCACTTTTTACTCACGCTCTGTGCAGTTTCTACCGGTGAAGTCGCTCGTGCAAAAGCACTTGTAGCCGAGAATTTGTTCTGGCGAACAACTTCCACCATTTTGACAGGGATTTTCAGCGCAATGTCCTGTATGAAAAGGTTAAGCAAGACAATTAATAAACAAGAAGTTCTTATGAGCGTTGAGTCTTACTTGCTTGGAGATTAGATAAGAAATTAGGAGGCGATTAATTCTACACGAAACAGGATTTCCTCGCTAAAAGTTTTTCACGTCCTACTTTACCGACGGTCGAGTCTTCTTCAGGATAATACTTTTTATATCGTATTCGACGATTTGTTTCTGAGTTGATTGAGTATGCGTGTATAAATACACAAAAACCAATAAAAGGGCCTCGATTCGAGAGAAAAAGAACAGAAACGTGATTTTCAACGTAATGTCCCGTAGAAAAGGTTAAGCAAGACGAAATTAAACAAGAACGCTCTTATAAGCGTTGAGTCTCGCTTGCTTGGAGATTATATATAACAAATGAGGAAGCGATTAATTCTACATGAAACAGGATTTCCTACACTAAAAGTTTTTCACTCCCTACTTTATCGAAGGTCGAGCATTCTTCAGGATATATATTTACTTTTTAAATCGTATTCGACGATTTGTGAGTACGCGTGTGTAAATACACGGAATTCGAGAGAAATTACACCAAAAACGTGATGAACATGGCGCGTCATTTCAATCAGCGCCGAAAATAAACCGCATGCTCATCACAAGACTCATTTGTAGACAATGAAAGTTTACAACATCCGACCAGTTAGCCTCACCATCGAAGTTTTGCTCATTAAGATTCTTCTTTTTTTCGACCACTAAATTGAAGTAATCACTTGTTCCAAAGTAATCAACGCTTTCAAGCGATAGAAATCGTGAACCGACCGTTCCTGAAAAGCTCGACATTTTTCGCATTAATATTTCCTAAGCTTTCTTTGCATGGCTTTTGTCACGCCGCCATTCTTATCCCCAGGTTCCCTCGAGTCCGCTAGGAACGCCTGGGACCATGTCTCCCTTTTGGCGCGCAAACACGAAAAAGAAAAAAAGAAAGAAAGAAAACGGAACGCTTGCATTTTTAGTCTCGTAGCTAAAGTAAGCGAAACTAATGAGGAACTACATAGCTACAGCCTCAGTATCGATTAAAATCATGACCTTTTTTTTTTTTTTTTAGAAATTTAGGACATTCTGTAATCTGAAAACAACTTTGGACGTATAGTGTGAAAAAGTTTTCTGTTTACTTGCAAAAAAAAGATACACTTACTTGAATCTACGGTGGTAATAACGTCTCTGTACAATTCACCCAATCCAGCATTGTTATAGCCCGCTACAGCCACAGTGTACACCGTCCAGGGTGTTAATCCCGTCACCACCCCGCTAAGGCTGTTGTTCACATGCACGCCAATGGTGCCATCTCTGAAAGGTGTCTCTGCCACTGGTAACTCTCCGGATGCTCTTTTGCGTCGTCCTAGCCTATAAACACCTGGCCACATCACTATCTGAAAATGAACAACGTAATCGTAACTAACATTTTTTTTTTTCCAGATTAAAAAACAATGACAGTACAGTCGAACCTCTCTAATACGGACACCGAAGGGACAGAGCAAAGTGTCCGTATTAGAGAGGTGTCCGTTGTATAGAGGTCATGAATATTACGTCACTTTAAAGGCTCCATTGATGGTATTAAGTGTTCTTTAAGTCTAAATTGGCCCAAAAAAGGCTTTGAGGTGCATTTGAATTGTTTAATGGACAGTGCAAATCATTACAATACAAGCTGTACAATTCCAAAAACATATGGCAAACTATAATACAGTTTCCGAACAGTAACATAATAGAACAGTAACAAGTGTAGCGAACACTAACATACAGTAGAGTATTTAATGAAAGTTCTTTGTTATTGATTCATTTTGCGTTAAAGAAGTCTGTAATTTTCTTCTGAACAGCATTCGCTAGTCGTTTTTTGACATACAACGACTGAGCTTTTGAAATAATCTTGCACAACTCATCAGCCAAATTTGATTCACCTTGTGCAGTAAAAAAATCAGAAACATGGTTAAGTTCTGAGGATTAGGCATGGAGATCCCATGTGAATATATTTTCACTGGACCGCACAAACTCATTGAGCGTTTGGAGAAGTGCTTGGATCTTACAGAAAACCCAGCTGTCCGTAAAGATAGTCTTTCAAGTGAAAATGTCGAAAAGAAAAGGGGTAGAAAAAGGAAAGCAACAACTGGAGAGTCTTCAAAGAATAAGAAATGATAAATGGCAATGACATGTCGATAGTATAATTTTTACCGATTAACATGATACTGTTATCGTATGAACAATGAGACAATTGATTACACTCTGATATGTAACGACAAACAGGAAATCGTGTTGAATAAGAACTGTCATCATTGGAGTGTCCGTAATAAAGAGGTTCAGTTTGTATGAATTTTCTCTCTGGGGCCGAGATTTCGTGTCCGTTGTCCGTATTATAGAGGTTATTTTTACAAAGAATGTATGGGCATCTTCCCGGGACCAAGTGAACTGTCCGTATTAGAGAGGTGTCCATATTAGAGAGGTGTCCATAAGGAGAGGTTTGACTGTACAATAGAAAGAAAGTATCTGCCTGGGCTTGCCAAAACCGGAAGTAAGAGTAGGAATTTTTTATGGAAGAAATAAGCGCTAACTCGCCTGTGAATTGAAATCACTGACAAAGGCCGTAACGCAATTATGCACATTCTGTTTTCTGCTGCTGTCATTGTCCTAGTTCCTGTTCAATGATTCTTGGCGCGCAAATCGAGCATATTAATGAGGGCGAAGGCAAACTAGCTTATTTTTCCCTCTACCACATCGACCCCACATCGACCCCATATTGACCCCATATCGACCCTACATCGACCTCATATCGACCCTACATGGACCCTACATCCACAAGCACTTCCTCGACCTCCAATCAGTATCTTCTAAGTAGTGGAACTACAACGCGGGCCGGTGTTATCTTAGCGTTCGTACCTCATATCCCACTGATTTAAATGTCCATAAATCCCCGTATTTAGATAGTTCTCATAGACTTTCACCGAAGTGAACACGCTCGGACACAACTGTGGAGAATGTGACTGCTTGAATATTTAGAATATCTCTCATCCACTTAAAGTAAATTGTAAATTGTAATTGTAAATTGTAAATATCTTATTATCCACTCCCCTCAGGGCTTTTCAGGGATAATTTACAACACTGGTTGGGGGACTTTGCCAGACTGCTTAAGGTGCAGTTTACAAGTAATGAAGGAATGAGTAGTAATGCCCCCATACATGAGTGTGAAAGTGAGATAGACCACCACATGCACCGGGCCCTACGTGCCCTACTTTTTACGAAGAGTGTGTGGGTTCTTTAACGTCCCACGGATTTATTATTACATGTGCAAGGGCTTGTGAGACGGGGCCTACGGTTTATCGTCCTTATCCGAGAAGACTAGAAAGTCTAACCGTTTGCAGATGTTATTACAAAGGCAGCACTTTCTCCTCAATTATTTTAAGACCCTGAGTATTGGTCTGGCTGGCAAAGTAAAGATTTTTAAATAGAAGTATAAGATTATCTAGTTAGTGAAAACTGATTTTCAATTAGGGATGTCAAATTTCAATGACACTGATAATAGAATCGCTTTTTGCTTTATCTTTTAGAAGAAAACACTTAACTACGATATTTATGATGAACGTTACTTTTTTTAAAGTTATTTAGTTTATAGAGATTATATTTTTGAAACAGTGTTAGAAATTGATAATATTTTCTTCGATATTATTATTATTATTATTATCATTATTATTATCATACCATCAACTGACATGATACAACTCACTTTGACTCTGAAGCTGACTACGGCACAGATTGTCGAAACGTCAGTCACTGTCAACAACAACAGTTTTATTCAGGACTGCGTTCACCCGTACGATCATATACTAGTGTAATTGCGAGTGAGTTTCCATGGACTTTGGGAGGCAAAGAGGGTTTCTACTTGATGGAGAGGACCCGCCTGAGAAGGTGGGCTGTAGAAAGAAGAGTTATTTTCTGGAGTTCATGTATGTTGATGTTGCCAGGGATTATTATTATTATTGTTATTATTATTGTTATTATTATTATTATTATTATTATTATTATTATTATTATTATTATCGCCGTCGTCGCCGTTGTTGTTCAGTTTTTGCTTTAATTCGAGCAAAAACAATACAGGTAAAGAGCCTGCAAGCAAGTACCATGAAGATTACATACCCAGTAGCCGTCAACTGTCTTGGGTGGGACAACCTGTATTGCGCTCCACAGCACCTCCACATTACTCGCATTCAGAAGGACAACAGTTACGTTCGTGGGGGCTACTGGTCGGCTTTGTCCAGACAGAACTTTCACGATAGGACTAGATGGCCCAATGCCTTTAGAGTTCTCGGCTCGGATTGCGATTTCGTACTCACTGTTAGGTTGCAGCTGAAAATGATTATGTTGCCTTTTTGAACAGTCGCCGAAAACTCTAGTGTTGTTGTTCCAGGTTGCGCTCGGAACATTCAGACGATAAAGAATTCTGTAGAAACAGGATGGTCCGCTCCAGTCTAGTCGGTTAAGAGCCTGCAGCAGAAAATACTTCATTTTCTAAATAAACGTTCTAAATACACCACTTGAAAAACGTTTTTGTAAACACGATCTATTTAATATATACTCACCCTCCAAGTTAAATCAAGCGCTCCATCAAAAGTCCCGGGTGAACCTCTAAGACTCGTTGGATAACGTGAAGGCTCTAAAACGAAACGGTCATGATTTGTAACGTCATCAGGCTCTTATAGATTGTGCAAAAGTAACATAATATGCTACTAGTAGTGCTTGTATATTTCTAAAATTATACCAATAATTATGCTAGTCTTGTAACGTATGCTCATTTTAGCAAAATATGCAGAAATTATGCACGGTTCCCCTTTTTACTTTAAATTTGGTAAAAACACCTTAATAACTATGCCACATACAATCAAATGGCAAACATATTTTCTCTATTTATCTAGAAACTTTGAAGAGTCATAATCGTTCTCTAAAAGCTCTGAAAATTCAAACAAAAAGCAGCACAACTACGCCATATCTTGGGCAGCCGAGCTAGTGAGTTATATGCGCATGCGTTGAGTCCTGTGGAAAATGTACTGTGGGATCCAGGTACCATGAATGTGACAATAAGCAGGCAAAAAAAAATTATTATTGCTTTTGTTACTTGAATTTCCCCGTAACACTTATCCTGGGAAAAAAATAATTGGCTGCATGATCAATAAATGACAATTTTGTGATGCAAAACTAGCCAAAAGTGCAAATTATGCTAGCAGTGCTTTTATCAGACAATTGCCTAATTTCATGCCGCGCGGGAGCCTGGCACTACCGGATTTTCCCGGACTTTTTAAATTCCGGGATTGAAAATGGCTTCCAAAATAGAACGTAAAGCAAAGGTCATTGCGTGCAGTTGAAACGATATTAAGGTCCAGATTACTCCAGAAAGTTGCTATTCTAAAGCTAAGAACAGTTGTTTTACTGCTATAACGAACCTCGATTAAAAATTTTGAGAAAAGAAAGATCTAATCGGAGACTTTCGCTACTTGGAAGTATAGGAACGATTCCCGAATTGTTCGACAAAAATTTTGAACAAACAACCGTCGAGTCTAGCTGTTTTTACGGCGCTGGATCTGACCGAATATTGGGGTTAGGGTTTAAAAACTACCAAAAAGCGAAACACGCCAGAGTGACCCTGAGCGAAAGGGCAATATTGTATATTAGGTCGGCAAGGCTTACATTAGATTTTTTCCCCGTCGCGGCGTACGGTCTCAGTAGAAATCCTAAAGATCAGACCGGAAACAATTCTCACTGAACATGGATAAAAGCAAACATGCTTCAGTCTTACTTGAGAGGCATTTCTCGTCCGGTAACACTGCAGTTCCTGTAATTTGGGCAATCAGCTTGTAATCACAATCAAGAATGTCACGTACATCTACCTTTTGGCTAGCATGCACTGAGTATAGACAAGTATAGACTAGTCCCTTATCTCCCTTCATGTGAACAACACTAGGTTTAACATACATAACGACACAAAGTTCACTACACTCAGTACCTTTCACGGACATAACTCTTTTCCGCGACGGGAATAATCCAGGTAAGCCCTTCTGTACTACCCTTTTAAATTTTGCTCCAGCATACTTAGGCTACGATCGGTACGTGCACAATCACATCTGTGTTCCTTCCTGCAATGATCCTCTACTTTTCATATGCGGGTAGAATTAAACAGACGATCCTTTGCTGTAGAAAATTTATAACCATGTTTGGTTCGAGCGACCTGTTCACCCGGGCCTGTTCATCGAACAATTGCTTGCACTTGCTGAGTGTCGGCTCCTTAAGTTTAGCTTCAGGACATGGCAGAAATACTGCATCCTTTCCTTCCTAAGTTTAGACAGATTCTCCGAGGGAATATTGATCTATATTTCTTCGAAAAAGAATGCTTTCATTCGAGTTTTTACTCCGACTATCCGCCATTTTGAAACTGGACTTTTTAAAAAGTCCGGGAAAATGCGGTAGTGCCAGGCTCCCGCGCGGTATGAAACGGCTCCTTAAGTTTAGCTTCAGGACATGGCAGAAATACTGCATCCTTTCCTTCCTAAGTTTAGACAGATTCTCCGAGGGAATATTGATCTATATTTCTTCGAAAAAGAATGCTTTCATTCGAGTTTTTACTCCGACTATCCGCCATTTTGAAACTGGACTTTTTAAAAAGTCCGGGAAAATGCGGTAGTGCCAGGCTCCCGCGCGGTATGAAATTAGACAATACATAAAAATTATGCTCGTAATGGATCGTAATGACGAATTATGCCAAAGATTATACTAGCACTAGGCTCCTTTCAAAGCCTAGTGTTCACGGCTAACGGATAGCTCTTGTGTTGGCAAGAAAACCACACCAGATAGGGCTTTTGTTTACATATAAGAACGGTGATTTCGGCGCGATTATTTCTGTAACGGAGCGAAGCTGCACCGCGCCGATCTCGAAAGTGGAAGGTCACATACCGGATAGGTTTTGTGCCACACTTTGGAGAAGTGTGAACAGGTATTAGGACAGTAGCGGAAGTGAAGAAGTAGGACTGAGAGGGAAGTAAATATTTAGGAGTGAGAATTGGGGCTTAGAGAACCACACCCTCTCGGCCAACCGCTCCAGCACGATGTTCGATGCGTGAGAACGACTTGTTCCGGTTCTCTGCCGTTGCTGTTCATACTATATTGGATAGCTTTTCAGTTGACAGGGAAGCCTACCCTGTATAGTGTGAACATAGCTTAAATCGCAGGAGTCTATGACATGAAAACGATTATTCCAATAATTTAGAAAATGAATAGCAATTAATTAATTGATTAATTCCAATTAATCAATAAATGGCAATTAATTAATTAATTTATTAATTTTCCTGGAGCTAGAAAAAATCCGTGTTCCGGCTGCTAAAATTATTTTTGGTTTAGACTGATACACATCGAGCGACAAGATGCTAGATCATGCCAACTGGTTTTCATTAAATAATCTATATGATCTAAAGTACGAAACAACAGGGGTCTTTCTTGCATGAGCATGCGCGACCGCTGAACAAGCGATTTGCATAGAGGCTCACCACAGGGTCTGCCTTCATCAAAATGGCACGTCTCAAAGCTATCATCGAGATTATTTTGCTCGTTGGTCTTGGCGAATGTGCTCGTGATTTAACAAGATGTGTACCCTGGGTTTCAGATATATTTTTTTCTTATCGATACTGATGTTTCGCGGCCAAGCCGCGTCAACGAGGCGCGAAGTGCCGAGGAGAAAGAGCTTTTAATATCAACCGTAAGCACGGTTTATTTCATCTTAAGTATTTTGAGGACGGACCTCTGGTGTCAAGGTACAAAATGTGTAGTTTGCACAAAAAACGCTAACATGGTCTCCACAAAAGCGAAGTAGACCGGCCTAAACATACCACGAGCTACGATCAAATTTCATCTTCCCACTTGATCTGGACAACAGCGCGCGTATATGTAGTGGTTGTAGGATTGCGCTGACCTCATCAAACTATGAACAAAGTAAACACTTTCAGCTTTCTTTGTTTTGAAATGGAAAAGGAACACACATGTTAAAAAAATATCATTGCAAATTTCAGCGAGTGGGTTCGAAGTGCGCAAAAGCCGGTGTTCAGTTCAGCAGTGAATTAACATAATGTTCTACAATTTTCCCAGCACTTTTTAGCTATAAAATTAAGAGCACACGAGACGTAGATTAGTCACCTGGGCCCAGTTGTTCGAAAGCCGATTAGCGATTAACCCAGGGTTACATTTAACCGAGGTTTCTTTTTCTTTTGTTCAAAAGCATTTTCTCGGATAATTTTCTCTGTTATTTTTAGAGCTTCCAATCATCAACTTGTAGAAAAAAAGAATTAAAACTGAAATGATTTTTAAGCTTTCAAATCTGAATTCAAATCTTGCACTAACTCTGGGTTATCTTAACCCAGCTTTGAACAACTCGGCCCTCGTGAGATGTCTCGAAAAATAAAAAAAAATGAATATCAAAGACGCACAGTCAAAACTGCATTCAATACGACCGAAATTAAAGTCGAATCTTGTGACCGATTTTGATGAAACAAACGGTTAGGTTTCCCAAAAGTACAGTAAACATGTGATGCAGACTAAAAGTTAAAAATTGTTAGAGCACTCATTAAGTTCTGGGTAAAAGCAAAAAGATGTTTTACAATGTTAGTCCACGCAAAAACAAGAACTTCTACAATTTTCGGATAAACAAACTTTGTATCGCTAAAATACTTAAGGGATTAATTTTGCAGACAAACACTAAATAAAGAACATTTTGCTCAATATCTACCCATCAGCAATGCGTTCTATGCCAAACTTTGCGGTTCTTGAAGATAAATCAAGACACGAGTCGAGCCTCAAGCAACAACAAACAGCCATGTTCGTGTCAGACATCCTTGACAAACTTGCTCTTTCACCTCGTTCAGCGCATCAGTCTCCACTTTAAATCACCACTGAGATCTTTACTTATTTTGTACAACGAAGGTCTTTCCTAAGTTTCTGCTACCATTTGAATCTCAAGCAAGCTTTCAAGGTGAAGAATTTGGTTCCTATGATTATGCACCACGGTCGCTGTCACTGGTCGCGTGCTCTTTATCAAGTCTTAGTGCGCATGCTCACGCAAAAAAGACCCCTGTTCCCCGAAACTATCCACAAATTTTTTTAAACAGTACGACTGCAGTTATAATTTACGACGAAAGCTTACGTTTAAGATATATAGCTTTTCCCAAGACAGAGCTACTTTGCACGTCCAGCTTCTACAAAGCACTAACATTCTGGCACTCTCTGGAGAGTCACACAAGGCCGGGAAGTATAAAGTTTTGACTCTTTTAAAAGGACATTGAAAAGTTGGCTTTCTAAGTAAATAGTTTCGAGCTTTGAATTTTATCGTAAACAGTTTTTTTTTCTGACTGTTTCAATGATTTTGATACTGAAAAGTAAGCTTTTTTTAAGTGAATATTTTTAGGCTTTGAATTTTATTGTAAATAGTACGCGTTACTGATTGCTTTAACGATTTTGATAATATTTTTAGTTTTAACACGAAAACATCAGCTCTGCTGTACCTTTTAATCGTATATAAATAAATGCGATTATTAATTAACGCCGAATATTGAAAGGTACTTCGTCATAATGTCATCTCATGTTTGTAATAAAAAGCAACGTAAGTAGAATTCCAGATACTAAATCGTGAGTTTTTCTAAGGACTTGCTGCGAAGAGAAGCGGTGAGATGCTGCATGTAAATAGCCTACGTTCGATATATTCAAATTCCAACATGATTCCGAGGCTTTCTGGTCATTTTCTATATTTGGTTTGGTTTTCTTTGCGCTCAAGTCTCTTCTGGGAATTGTGAGGCAATGGAGTCTTGAAACATTTGCAATTTTGATCCTAAAGCCGCAGAGTCATGATAGAATTTTAATATATTGAACATGGGCTATTGAGGATGTGTTATATTATTCTGCGATACTTACTTTTGCTGTTGGTAACACAAGTAGGCCACGGCGCCATATATCCGGGAAATCCAATCCCAAGTCTATTTCGAGCGCGGACGCGGAATTGTATTTCAATGTAGGCCTTTAAATTTTTCAATACAAACAAACGGGTTCCACCTATAACAGCAAGCCTAGAGAACCCGCGCCAATAGGGATTTATCCTATCCCGGATTCTCCACTCAATGATGTACCCGGATGGAGGATCGAGTTCTGGAGTAAGCCTCACATCCCAGGTAACATTAGTGGTGTGGTTGGCACAGTCGGTTATTGATACCTTGATGGGAGGGAGAGGAGGTCCTGAAAAAAGAACAACAAAAATCAGTGAGGGTTTGTTTATGAAGGACGTCAGGCAGAATCTCAAAGAAATTATTACCCTTTCTCCATGTGGGCATATGCCGGAGCAAATTTAGTTATCGGCCGTTGACTATCAGATGGGTACTCTGGAGAGACTCATTTTCTTAACTGGCATGCTTTTGTGTTCGTGTTGTTTTCAGGCTGAACGATTTATGAGACACTGTTTGGCTGTATTTGGTCTTGGATAGTGCTTGAAGAAAGTGCTCGCTTCCTTACTTCATTATATAATGAGGACATTGTGGAAGCAGGGTACTTTACATTTTATCGTCGCTTGATCAGTGGGTATCCTGGACCCCACTGTTCTTCCTTGTCCTTCTTTTTTGTTGTTTTTTCTCGCTTAGCACTTGTTTTCGCTCGCTAATCTGCAAAAAGGAAGAGATTGGAAATGTTCTACTGTACTCTTCAAACACACATACCAGTCACAACTAAAAACGTTCTTCGGTCATCTTCACTCAATTTGTTCTTGGCAAAGCACTGGTAAAAACCAAAGTCGTTCAGTTGAAGGTTCCAGATTTCCAGGTTACCATTAGAATGATTGATAGAAAATCGATTGGCAAGCTGTAGACTAAAATAAAGTAACATCAATTAGGTAATTTTTGGGAAGCAACCCGAAATTTTCAACAGCTTTCAATCATGCATCTTTTCTGTTGTGCATTCATTGCCCGGGATGCACTCCCTTACTTGGCGTAAACGAGTATGTGCCGCTGAACAGACTGAACCCATGGCCAGGGTATGGTTTCTGACTATACAATTTCAATATTTGGTGTCTTAAACAGGGTGTCTTTTTAGACCGGGTGTCTATAACGGGAGTAAAGTTGACGATGAGTGGTCTACATATGTGGTACCAACAATATTTTTCCCAAAAAATTTAATTCTCCTTTAATAAGCACAGATGAAGCACAGATGTAAGTTCAAGCTTAAAATATTATAAAGGAGACAGTTTTCAGTTTAGTTGCTGTCACTATTTTTTTTTTTATTTTGTTGAATCTGAATTACTAAACTTATTTTTGGGTGTGACTGGGCCTATAGCTCACGCAATTCAACCTTTTTATAATTTCAACTCCCTTGTAAAACCACGTCCTATTGATTATTGGGTTTCCTGTTGTGTTACAAAACATTATCACTGTTCCTCCCAGCTTTCCAGCTTTGAAGTCATATTGCGAGCCTTGATCGTTGTAAATCGCAGTGACGTTGTCTGTGACGGAAAAAAGCAAAACAAAAAAAGCAAGTTATCAACGGTACTCAATCACTTTGTCGACTAAGTCAAAAAGAGGGTCAAACCGTCACTAAGTCCACGACAGGTGCTCCACGCTGAAAACGTCTTTCATTAGGTGTTTCTTGTGTGCTTCTTTGTGGCTGGTAGAACAGTCGCATTCGGTTTTATCGTGATGATAGCGAGAATTATTAAGGCTTCGTTGCAAAACCCTACTCCAAAAATTGTTAAATACATACACAAAAATACATTACATTTCAATTAAAAAGTAATTATAGCATGAAATTTGTTTTTAACCTCTTGTAATTAAAAGAGACCATGGTGCTTGGTCAAATCTCTATGTTCGCTCGATGATATTTAGAGTAAAACAGGATCTTTCAGTGATAACATGGAAATTAAACATGTATCTTAGCTTGCAATAAATTCTCTTCCAAAAAAATATGTTTTCCGGACCTTCTGTGAACAGTTCCTTTAAGTGGTTCGAGTTAATTTTATGTATCTAACTCAGATAGTTTCATACCTATGACTTTGACATCGAAAGAGGTTGTCAAATTTCCAGACGGACTGACTGCTTTACACATATATTTTCCATCGTGTATTTTCGAGCTTAGTGAGCCAAGACGTAGGGTTCTGTTAAAACGATGATGCTGAAAGAAGTCTCCCGAATCATTTATTAATGATCCATCTTTATACCACAGTATTCGAGGGACCGGCCTACAAGAGTGAGAGGGCGAAACATTAGCAGTGCCTTCAAACCCATTATGTATAAAATATTTCAAAAGTAAAAGCGAGCCGAAAAACGAGGGAGTTTCTGAACAAAATGTCGAAAGGTGTTCGAAATAGAGAGACGTACTAAAAGGCAAAAGATTACTCAGCCCTAAACAATCAACTACTACAGAGAAATAAAAGTGAAAATGTTGCAAGCCAGGAAAAAAATTGTCCCGAAACTTTTTTCGTATCTGGAGGTAAATGCCGCCCCCTTCTCCTCCTCCCATATATATCATACCTTCCTCCTGCTGTACAATTGAGGTAGAACTGATCTCCAGTAAGCATGGTATAATTGCCATCTGGAACCGTGTAAAATGTCAGCGACGACAAGAAACTCGGGCTTTGTGTAGCTAGATAAAACAGAGCAAACATAAAATGCACTAAAGGAATGCTGATTCCCTCGTCTAAGATACTTTTAAATTCTTTGATCACATAAACGTTTTACTGAACATTTATCTTCTAAGTTTGACGTGTCCTCTAAAGGCAAGCAACATCACCTCAAAGTGCTACTAAAAATTGGATTTCATTGACTACTTTTTAAAACATTTACGCGAACATTTTTCATAAAATTTGGGTTATCCTAAGCTCGTCACAAAACTAGGCACGCTAAAAGAAGGCAAATTTAAAGTTGATTCATTTGAAACAAACGTGTAATAGGCGTGGTGTTTGCCCATTGAAATTATTTCATTGTTTTTAGGCTGAAAACACGACACGACTATATCCTGAAATAAAGTGATGAGGACACAGCATGATCATCAATAAACTTTCAATTGACGGTGTCAAGAATAGTATCGTATCGATCGAAAACGAGACACAGAAAAGGTCCACTAATACCTGGTATTACGGTAAAATACATCGGAGGGCCCACAGTGCTGCGTCCAAAAAGGTCTATTACCCTACATCGGACTGGGCTCAACTCGCTGCCGTTAACGAACGAGAAAAGTAGATCACCACTTGGCTCCATGAGGATTCGTGGAGCCAGTAACGGGTCTTTGGCTATTGAGATCTGTGATGACTGAGCGACCCAGTCGTAAGTCACACGGTAGCTGTACGCACGAGGTGGGCAGCGAAGAAGAAACGGTTTATTCTGCTCCATAGTGATGTTGATGGGCTCGTTAGGTTGGTGAAATGCTCCCGCGACTACAAGGAGACCAAAAAACAACAGTTGTTGATCTAACCTCTGTTGTATTCCAGTAGATGTTTGGTATAAACATGGGGAAAAAACCTAATTTAAGAAGTTACTTTATTTACTTGAATAGACTAAAGCGGTACTCGTTAAATCAGCCAAACGACCGAATATTTCCAGTGACTCCAGAGTTGTCTCAAATGATTTTGTCTATGCTTTAGATGCCTGATTGGTTAATTTGGTGCTGCCTGATTGAAACCTATTAATCTGTTCGGATGTCTTACGGTTGTTTGGCCGTCTAGAAAGTTTTAGGTGGTTTTTTCGTCTCATACGAAACTTTTAGCCACCATGATGGATCTGATCGAAAGTTTGAAGAAACGGAGTTGCCGTACTTTCGTTAGAAAATTCTAGGGGACATTCTGTCATTATCACCGAAATTAGAGGAGTTTTTTTTAGCTATATTCAAAAGAGAATGAGCTGACTACCTATAATCACAATAAAAAGTGAAAAACACAACCTCCGAAAATCGGCGTAGTTGAAAAAATCCGAGTATTTTTGACGAATGTAACGGTTGACCAGAAATTTTAAGCCTTTCTCTAGCTTAACTGATTTCTAAGCAATATTTTCTCCTTGGAACAGTTATTTTACAGAGAAGAGTCGTTGGGTGCCCCTGATTAAATATTTTGACTTCCCAGTGCAGCGCCTGGAATAACACGGTACATGGTTTTCCTTTTCTTTCTTTTTTTTTTTGTTTTCAAAGACGATTTTAAAAACGAAGAAATAAGAGTAAAAAAATTACGGTCTTTTTTCTCTTCAGTCATATCTGCAAAATAATTGTTAGTAAAAAAAAACAACAAAATAAAAAAGCGTTGCATTTGTATTGGGGGCTGCGCTTATCTCATCCACGCAGAATCGCAAACAAAAGTTTTAGTCGTCTAAGATGTTTTTATATAAGATAAGATACAGCTGTATGAAGGGATGAATTTAACTTTGCACTTATCACTAATGCAGAATTTTCTACTTCCTTGAGTATAGATAACGCCATTATGACAGGCGTTCGAAAGGGAAGGAGAAGGGAATTTGAGCGCGAGACCGCACGCAAGAGGAAAGCAGGGAGGGGTTCCTTTCCCTCCCGCTCTCGCGCCCTTATTCCCCTTCCCCTTCCCTTTCAAACACCTGCTGGCCAGGCTTCTTCTTCGTCGACAAAGAGCTGATTCCAATAGGCCAGTTCGGAAATACTGATCAAAATTCATACTTGCATTGGCTCCGAGGTTGAGGCTTTTTTTAATTTTTTGGCGAAACTATTTCGATCTTTCTCTCTCGCCGCTCTCTCTTACACCTTAGGCTTAAGACTTAGCCTTCATTTTTTATACTGGCACTTCTAGCAAATTTTGTTGCCCACTTTATCGTCCAGTTTTGCCGACATGGCAAAAGTTGATATACTTTAGACATTTCTATTTCTTTAAAGATCCCACGACTGAGCTTCACTTTTAGCTTTGGCTAAGTCGATATATTAAAGTGCACTAACCTGAAAATTTCAGCTTTATTTTTCTGCTTAACAGAGTTCCATAGTCGCGGTTTGACAAAGAAACTTGGTATTCTCCTTCGTCAGCCAGCGTTGCTTTATTTATCGTCCACGAACCATTTGCTGCGCTGACTGGTCCCAGTCTGGTGCCATTAAGGGTCCACGTGAAGGTATTTGGTCCGGAGGCTAGCTTACCCGTAAAGCTCAAGAGGACAGAGGAAAATAATCTCCTTGCCTTGAAATTAGTCATGTCTGGTGTCTCATCAGTGATACCTTGCAGATATGCCTCGAAACTATTTATACCAATGCTTGCTCTAAACGAGACTGAAAAACGAAAAAAAATTGCAAATGTCATAACCCTTTTTTCTGTATGTAGCACAGTTTACTCTCGCATTAGAGCTACAACAATATAAATATAAAGGACACCAAAGTTAAAAATCCACTGCATTTAATAGAGGCGACATTAAGTAGCTCAATTCCCTCCAGAATTACAGAGCTTTGCGGTAAAACCCTTCCACTATATGAATTCTAGTGATATTGCAAACTCATTTTCAGCCCCTACTTCTTTAAGGTATGGCTAGATTTAACGGGCGAGCGTAATCTTTAAACATTTATACAAAAATGTATACTCTTTGTTGTACATTTATGCTTTTTCTGTTGGGCATAAATTGCATTTTTTTTCTTTCCCCATTTGATAAGGTAAGACTAGTGGCATGGATAAGCTTTTAAAAATATTGGCGTCGCTTAGATTTGTACTACTATCAGTGTTAGTGTAAATGTATGTCATTTCCCTAAATAAATGTAAATGTTGTCAAAGAGTTCAGTCTCCCTCCTCTCACGCCGCCCTGTTATTACGGACTCTCGCAACTAAAAACAATAAGACAAACTTCAAAGAGCAAGTGACACACGCAGATCACCCAGGGCCATGGCCTGACCAGGGCCAAAGGCATCCAAGCTAACAGCTCTATCATATGTTGTAGGGAGCAGCTGGCGTTAAAGGAGTGTTTTGCACTCGCCTAGGTAGTAAAGGGCCTATGACACACGCTTTTGTCCGTTCAAGGGCCTGACGGCTATATGCCATGTCGATGAGCGAATAGCTGTGCGTACCAGGATTCCTTGCTTCCAGATAGTACTTTTCACCTCATGAACCCGGTTTAATCAGTATTTTTATTTAGTGTTTTTTGTCCTACTTACATTTCCTGTCATCTTCCGCTTTTCGCTTTTTATATCAGGCTCTTAACAGGCTTTTGCGGATAGAAATAAAGAGTTTTCCTTTCGCGTCAATAATCAGCAAAATACAGTGGAAATTAAATTTAAAAAATTAATTAATTGATTAATTTCAAAAAAATACAGTGAAAAATCAGTTTTAATTAGTAATTCAGGCCTGACGGCAGAGAATGAAAATGTCAACATCTGTTGACTCGACCAGAAAATGAAGAGCATTAATTAAGTGTTTGCTAATAAAGCGAAATGTGTAAGCAATTATTATTCTTTTGAAAGCCCGCTGAAACATAGACTCCTGAGGGCATATAACACATTAATAAATAAAGTATTACTACCATCTTTACTTACGCTCAGAACAATTTTGACCGGTAAAATCGCTAGAAGTACAAAGGCACTTGTAGTCGTTAATCTCAAAGGACTGTCCTGGCACACAACTTCCACCGTTTTGACAGGGATTTACTTCAAAGCAAGGGCCATGACCTTTAAGAGAGGTAAAGAAAGATAAAAAATTAGGAAGTGCGTAAAACATTAGAATTCCTAAGAGGGTGGATTTTCTAATTGTAAGGGCTTTTGCACCAAATTTGCTAGTAGCAAATATGTCGCACAAAGTCGGTCCAAACTGCGGAGCAAATTAGGCAAACATCATAAATACCACAATTGAATACCGATTTAAACAGGATTTTTTTGTTTGAAACTCAAAACATACGTTCATGAAAAACCTCCCCCTCTGAAGAATTGGCTTGACTACTTTAAAATGATTTTATTTTCTAAATAAAGTGTAAGTGCATTTGATTGGCTTTAAGGTTCACATATCCAATAAAAGTTCTCTATATCAGCTGGTGACATTCAGGAAGCAAAATCTAATACAAAAGCTCGAATCAGAACATCAACCGCTATCTTTAAAGAGATAATTAAGCCAGGGAAAATGAAAGGTGAATTTTAACGTCCCCCAAAGAGAAATTTTAGTAGAAGATACAATATAATTACCTTTTAAAACAGCTGCAAGAGAAAGGACGAGTAAAGACATACAAATTTTACGAACAAGATTCATCATGGACAACTCCATTATAGTGCTGCACTGAAAAAGAAAGAAAACAAGCATTAAATAAGACTACTTTCCTGTTGAAAAGAAACGTATTAACTAAAGTTACTTTTTGACCCTGGACTTCTCCGCGACATTTCACAGTTAAAAGATAAAAGATACAAAACTGTTTTTATGATTTTTTAAGAGGTGAAAGTTTTATTCTTTACTAGAAAATGGAGCTTCATCACATAAACAGAATAAACGGCATGAAACATGTTGAATACAACGCCGTTTAAACGAAACTGTACAAGAGAGGTTTCCTTTCGCCCTTTTTTAGTTATCGCGCTTTCCACTATTACTAAAGATAGGTCTTGTCACCTTAGACCCCCCGCGTGACTCAGACAAACTTTGCATTCTACTCCAAGGCTTTGTATGAGCAACGTGCGTTTCCGACATGTAAATTGTTCATAAAATTCGCACTGAGCGTTTTAAAAATCTTTTTTGAGCTTAATTCCAATATTTAAAAGGCACTACTGCTATAGAGAGCAAAACCTGGTCCAAGCAACCAAAATAAATGTTTAAAATCAGAAAATAAAGCGACTCGATCAAAGTAGGCTACAGAAATCGGATCCCTAGCTCTGTCTTAGGCAGAAAGCACCGTTATGCACTGAAACATGACATAACATTATTGGCTGTGTAATGCTCTAAAACCGAAATTGCTAAAGAGAAAATTAGATGTGCTTCTCGCAAGCTTGAGACAGAATATCTAACTAAGGTGAAACGCACACCATTAGCACAACCGGAAATTGTATAAGTTTGTTCTGTTGTTGTGCGGCCAGGTAGACCATACTCCGGGTAGTACTTTATATCCTGTAGTACTAAGTAGCGTAAGATACGCACTCGAAAAAAAAATTGAGCAACCTTTGCCTATAAATTTAACCAAATTCACCGTTTCATGCACAGCTATGAAGCCCTGCTCTCCACACATTTTAACATAATTTTACCCACAGTATTATGACGCGGCATAACACCCTGCGCATAAGAAATAAAACCACTCATCTGTACAGTTTTTTCCATGTTTAACGCTGTCTTGGCACGCGTGGATTATTTTCAGGATATTTATTATCGAAACCAAGCTGGATTTTGTTTCCTTTAACGCTAAAAATCTTCAAAGAGGACGAAAATTTGTTGCCGAACGTGACTTTCCCCGGGACTTTCCCATACTAAACTCTTATACTGGTCAGGTTTAATGTCTGAGTCACAGTAGGGACCAGAAATTTGTGACGTCATTAATGGAAAGCGCTATTGAGGCCATTTTTGTAATGAAAAGGTGCGGTCACACGAGACACGTTTACCGTGGTAAACGACCTTTTTACCGCGGGAAATATCCATGGTTACTTCAAAAACAAGAAAGAAACCGCCCATGACATTTAATATGGTCAATAGCAAGGGCTTTTCGATACCCAAGGCAAGAGAGTCAATCAGGTTTCTTCAATAGACACCAACATGAAACCGCAAAAAAATACTTTTTTAACAGGTTTCTTTCGCGCTGTTGAGGGAAAGATCAATGTTGACATGGCAGATTTTAAGTTAATATGAAAGTACGTAACTGGGAAATTTGAGGCAAAAGTTTGAACTGGTTTGTTGGGCTACAAGTACATTTAGGAACGACAGTCTATTTCCAAAAAATATGTTCCATTCCTGGCACGTGATCGAACACTGTGCGATGCAGCTGAACTCTAAAATGGAATCTAACTCAAGATTTTAAGAAAAAATGCTATGTATCACCAGGACTAACATACCAGATGAAATTTCAGCTAAGTTATACGTAAATTTTCAAGTAACTTGAAATACTGCCATGATCGACGGCGAATATAAACGCAATAGCGCGAATGAAGCCGTAAAAGCAGATAAATTACCCATTCACGAGTAACCACATGTTACCACTTGACAGTAAACTAAACCAAAGTGAAATTTTGCCGCGGCTTCATTAACGTGGGAAATGTCTTTTACCATGGTGTGTGTAACTGCACCTATAGTTTGGCTAATCCTAGACGATTTGTATTAAAAAAATTTTTTAGTCCGACGCTCGGCAAGTATATACTAAGCATGATTTCAATGCATATTTTAATGTTTTTAAAAGTTTGGTTGGTTATGTTTTCTCGTGTTTTGCGATTGTTTGCAGTTTTGTAGTGGGATGCAGGGAATGTACGCGCGCCCGAAACTTGGAAAAATGGTAATAAAACCAATCGAGTTGATGGTGCATATTCAAATGAGAAACTGTTGAATCTTAAATTAACGTTCACATTCTTTACGCTTTTTACACATTTCTTACATGAAAGAGGAGAACAGTAACTGAAAGCAATACTTATATCAGTGGTCATGACGTTTTAGTGCAACCATATGATGACTAAGCACATGATATGAGGGCCACAGTTGCGTGAGGTCGAATATAGTTACATGCTGGAACCAGAATTCAAGAGACTGAAGAATGCGATAATGCTATAAATATGCACCTTTTTCCCCATTTTTTGGCTTAGGACGCCGGGAACCATAAATGATCATGGATTTAAAGTTGCGACCGATCGCGGCATAAACTAGTTATGTATTTCGCCAGGTTAATAAGAATTCGATCAGCTAATTAATAAGTCTTGGTGAAATCTGTTTACAATATAGAAAAAGTATAAAACCAATCTACCAAAAAACTTGATCATATGTTCAGCGCCCATTCAAAAAAACAGAAAGTAACTATAAAACTTTTTAATTGCCGATGGGACACGGTTGTGTTCATTTGATGACCACAGAATACAGAATTTTCTATCTTTCCAGCGCATTGGGTTGTGATTGTGATAAGAAAGCAGAAATAAGAAAGTAATAATGAATTAGTCTGTCAATCCTTTCAGTCCTGTATGAAACTGCGAATTAGTAATTAGTAATCAAGAGTTTTTCAGTGTTGTTCAAAAATTGTGATATGGTCTTTTCTTCCTTTTTCACCGGAGTGCCAAATTCAAGTTCCACATGAAAGATTTTTAAAGCAGAGTTACGCCACCCGAGAACACCCCGACAACATTTTCTTAATAGGCCTTATAAAAACACGCTGCAGATTAATAGTCAGAATTTTTCATCACAATTAGAAGGCTTATGCGACACTTAAATGTTCAGATTCGACAATTGCTGGGCAAGAAGTAGTAGTATTGACGAAGCAATCTTCATATGATCATTTAAAACACTCAAACAACCAACCTTATCTACAACTCGGACAACCATTAATCTTCTGATTTTCTGTAACTCCTGCCTTATAACCCCCCCCCCCCTTCCTCCTCCACCCTACGAAACATTGCTCCTAGTTGTTCGAAAGCCGATTCGTTAACACAAGGTTAAGAATGAACCCACGTTTCTGTTTTCTTTGGTTGAAAAGCATTTTCTTATTTTATTTTAACGAGTTATTTAGAAATTCGAAACATCAAACTGTAGATTAAAAGAATGGTCACGAATTTGCTTTATAAGCATTTGAACCTACAAAAACCAAAATAAAAACACTGTACTGACAGTGAATGGCTATACATAGTTTAGCTGGGATATCAGACCGGCCTCACGTTCTCGTCTGTATATTATTCACTAGAAAAGCTCTACAAAGATAATGTGGAATCAATATATAAGCACAGGACACAAAACTTACTACCTTGTACATGTTGCCCTCCAAGTATCACGTCATTAAAGGAAGTATTCGCTTGCTGAGTCGCTTATTAATATACCGTGATTGTATTCAAGAAATTGCTAAAAGATAAAAATTAGATTTGTAAAATATGAACGCAAAGCGTCCACTTTTAAGCAATTTTCAAGCAAAGGCCAATAACCAAATCTAGTACCGTCTTTGTGTACCTGTTCTCTTGAGGAAACGGATCGGACAATTTCTCAGTTACTGGACTTGTAAATAAAAGGATTATTAAAAAAATGCGCGAAAGATCCTCCCGAGCGGACAACTGAAGAGTGCCCTCCAAAACCGAGCACAAGTGTTTTAAAACTATAATTATGCATTGGCGGAACCTTGAATGGCGACTATTACAATTCACTCGTGATAAAGCTACAGCGGCATTTCAGTTCCAATGACAAAGCTGTTATGAAATTAATTTCCCCAGTGGTTGCTTATATACTTAAATCCAATATATATAATGATAACGGTTCAATGAGCAAAAGATCCCTTGAGCTGCGAAAAGCGCTATTGTTAAATATTTATAAATCTGTATACTTGCTTCTTTGAATAGTATCTTTTTCTTCCACAATAGCTACCCATTACAATACCGTGTATAGATAAGTCATGGGTGAAACATTTTGCCAAGGCACTGAGATAGAGAAATCGAAGCAACGGTACGGTGAGGCGACAACGCCTAAGGGGAGGAGGGTGGGTGAAAATTTGCACCAGCTGTTCCCGCTGACTTAATACCTCTATAAACAGTTACTGTAATTGTGTCATTGCGGCATTCATTTATCACGGAAGTGAAAAATTCACTGCGTAATTGAGTTCCCTGAGTGGTCGGTTGAACTTGAACCCGATATATATATAACTGATAATAACGCTTAGCTTTCAATATTTATGAAACATCGCATTTAACTTCCTTAATCTATAAACAGAAGACCAACATCAATTGATCACCCGCTAGAGGTTAATAACCTATTTGTGGAAATGTTAAGTGATCTTTTGCGGTTACCTTTCAACAAATTGTGTCAAAACAAAATACTCTTAATTAACATCCATTCTTTATTTCTTAATTTGGCTGATACATCACCAGAACTGTCTGTAATCGGTCCGCCCTTAGAATCAGACAAGTCAAATCAACGAATCAGATCAGTCAAATCTTATAGTTAAACAGCCAATGAAGTTTTTCTATTACTTATGTAAATAATGAGATTTATTTACCAAGATCATGCTAACCAATCAAAATCCAGGAAAAAATCTTGAGTGAGCAAGTTGATTTGCTTCAGCTTAAAAACAAAAATACATGTAACAGAAATTTACTGGTCTAATATAATGACTAAGGTTTCCTTAATTATTCATTGATCTGTTTTATTGCTTATAGTTCAATTGGTTATATTGCAAACTTAAGCAACTGTATTGTTTTCTTTACTTTCCAAGTCAATATCTATAGTGTTTAGTGTCAATATCTATAGTGTTTAGTGTTAAGGAATTTTGCAAATCCTACGATCTGGTTGGTTTCGGGAGTTGGCGGTATTTTCGCTCTTACCATCGAACCCTGGCGGAATTGTTCTAGTTACGTTTTTAAGAGTTTATTTCTTAGCTGTTTAAATGACTAAGCAAAAGCGAAAGCCTTTAAGATATTGGCCCTTGAGAGCAGTCCCAAAAAATTGGATTTTAACATCGTACAAAATATTTTACGAACAAGAAGTGATTTTGAAAAGCATTTCACTATAAAAAATTGCGATAAAACATTTCTTAAAATCATTTTAAGATTAAAAAAATTGC
>NC_133211.1:21887508-21895008 GCF_958299795.1 Porites lutea | reverse complement strand
AGTTTTTACCTTGTATTTTTCGTAGCTTAGTATTACCTACTTAGTTGTTTATCTCATTTATTATTTTATTATTTATTTATTTATTATTTAAGAGGGCCACTAGTTTATTAGCTCCGGCGGGCTATTTCGTGTTAACCCTTATAGAATAAGTCTTTACTTACTTACTTACTTACTTACGTTTGTTGTTCTTCCTCGCAGGTAAAAAATCCAGGACTGTACCGTTATTTCATAACCTTGAGAGTCATGGCTGAATTCTTTCGACTGTCATAAAACCTAGACTAGACAGAAATACTGCGCTGAATGAAACGGGAAGCTTACCAGGACAGGAAAACCAACAGTTTATAATAGGAGGTAGCCCCGACCCACCGTAGCCTGCGATCATGCCCTCTCCCTTTGTCTCTGTAAACTGCTTTCGGGCCAAAGAAGCAAAAAAAACAAATAACGCCTGATCTCAGGTTAACCCATGCACCGTGGCCTCATTCATCACATTGTACTAAGACTATGAACAAATGATAATCTAATTCAAGATCGACGGACTCGAAAACGCATTTTGCCACAAGTTACCATTACCAGATAGCTACATTTTCGATGGCCTTGATTCCACCTCCATAAAAAGGTATGTTATATTAAAAGGGGCAAGAAATTTAGTGAACTTTATCGAAACTTGTTACTGACATAAATAGTGCTAGTATTAGGAATGAGGGAAAAAAGCGAATTGGGAAGAAGCATGACAAGATCAAATTTAATGATAAAAACATGGCAAGAAACATATTAAAGGCTTTGGTCTTTTGTATTTTCGTTTAACGTCGAATGTGTTTCCTGATTTTGGGTCGATCGGTCGGATGAAAAAAAAATAATAATAATAAATTACAAGAAGTCTGCGAATAGCATACTTGAAACCCCAGCATCATTGCCGAGAAGCCTGGAAACAACAAGACTATGGTCGGCCATTTGTTTCAAAATTGTGACACGATATACGTGCGGTTTTTTCCCACGTATACTTGCAATCATTCCTGCTACACGATATACGTGCGTTTTTTTGCCACGTATCCTTAGGTTCTTTCTTACAAACGCGCATATATATGCGCACAAAAAAGCCCATATATACATGTATACCTTACAAACAAGCATGTGGTATATGGAGTCACAGAAAGTCGTCGTATAAGAGGCGCCGAATTATACCGTCAGCAAAAAACCCCTTCATGTACGATCGAGCTGAAAAGTAACTTCAGTTTGAATCAATCATGGCTGCAATGGCCGGGTTAATTTCGAGCAAGATTTGGTTCTTATTGATTGCCCTCACAGTAGTGATGTTTGTTGGCTCCCCTACAACGGATTTGTTGGAATCTGTTGATTGTCTCTTGAGAGACTTTGTACGCTATTTCACAAATGCTGACCGAAACAACGATCGATTCAGTTAGAAATTAGCGTCCAACAGGCAAAACACGACTCATTAGCTCGTGATAATGTGAAACATGACCTTGAGAGTCTGCTTGAACAGATCGGTTTTTCTTCTTTTCTCTCTCTCTCGCGCGAATTATCACCTTTTTGCCTCCACGAACACGTTCTAAGCCTCCTAGTCTCGAAGCTTTTTATTATATCCCTCTATTCACCCTATAAATTTCAAGTTTCTTGTTTTGTATCACACTTTAAGAGTGTCCGCGTAAGAACCGATAAGGCAAATTTCGGTCTATCACCGATTGCCCTTATTTTTTCAGTGGAAAATAACTATCCTATCCCATGAAGAAATATCACATTTATTTGGACCAACTCAATTTTTTCTCTATTTTACAGGAAGATTTTCTCGGTCACCTAAAACTGGCCCGTTTGCCGTCAGAAGTGGTGCGATTTTGGTGAAACTTTAGGGCTCTGTCAAACCTACCTTACATAGCCGAATAAGCTGATTATTTTACAAACATAAGTTT
This sequence comes from Porites lutea, assembly GCF_958299795.1. Classification (NCBI taxonomy): domain Eukaryota; kingdom Metazoa; phylum Cnidaria; class Anthozoa; order Scleractinia; family Poritidae; genus Porites; species Porites lutea. Next base: position 21,893,083 of record NC_133211.1, on the reverse strand, counting down.
TAGCTCTGATTGACAGTTTCAAGGTTTAATGGTTGCATTCTGTGGAAAGTTGGCTGAGATATGATTTTTTTTAAATGACCTTTAATTTGCTCAGCAGGAAAAGTAGTTTGCATAACTAGAGCTGAATGGTAATTTCGCAAAAGTGGCACCTGACCCAGACTCAAGTCTATGATAAATCAGAAGTACTAAGACCAGTCTACTTCTTAACGCCATAAAATTTGTGGGCACTCTTCTCTGCGTGCCGTGCAAAGTTCCGTTAATGTTCCAAAATTCGCCATTTTGACAGCAAAGCTGGAATTGTAACGGGTCCGCATCTGATCGACTAACTTCCACAGCTTTAACGTTTCTTGTTATCACTAAATGTCATTACACCCTTTAAATGTTGGACGTTTGAAAACATGTGAAGAAACCTTAGTAATCGCTTTTCCTTGAGTCTTTTTCTTGTCGACGATGAAGGCACTTCATTCTCGGTATGCAAATTAGCTTTAGATGCGTTGTTTCAACAAATTGACAGGAAATATACAGCTGAATATAATCCTTACATTTCACATTTCTAAGAGGAAAAATAACTCTCCTTTCCACAGAAAAACACAAACCATCACTTAGAATCCCCTTAAGGTCTGTTTTTCTTTTTTAAACGAGGAAGAAGCAGCTGAATAATATATCATGATATATGTTTGCGTGGCTTAAAATAATCCAATTACTGTGGCCTGTCACGCATTCCTTAAAAGGGGTGGTCGATTAGAAAACAATAGCGTTGTGTCGATCATTTCTATAATATTATCATCTTTTTTTTTAAATGATAGTTATTGATAATGATGAAAAATAAGAGTTCACTTGCAAGGTAAGTCCTCTTGTCAGCACACGAAAACTTTTGGGTACTCTTTTTTGCGTGCCTTAAAAAATAGCGTTAACGCCGAAAGCTTTATAATGATATTTGCTTATCAGGAGAAGGCAGATCTTTGTACATGGCACTATGATAAAAAAAAGGCCCCACACTTTTTGTATCTTAAATTAGCAGTAAATTTCAGTTTCATTCAAAGATCTTTAAAGCGTTTATCGGCAGCAGAATGAAACGGGAAAAATAGTTCCTTTTTTCAGTGAATAAACGCAAAAGGGAGTATTTTTCTAGTTTTTGTTAGGGTATAACATCCGAATTCCAACGATGATCTTGTTTTGGTTTCAATCTGATTGAATTATAATGCTACAGGTGCCAGTTTCAAATATAGTTTTGTCAATGAAATCGCCGAAGAGGTCAATTGTGAAAAATGGCTTTTTCGGCTATTTCATCAAGCAGTTCTTCCGCGAGATTGTAGGCAGAGTGAGGTCCCAGTAGGGGTTTGGAGGAAAATGTGTTGGTCACAGAGTGCATGGATGATATTACGTCGCACTTAGCCAGCTGTCACTTGTCTAAGTTTAGCAAGTGTAGCAAAGACAATGAAAATGAACTCATTTTAGCGAGAGTACGTATTCGAGGCTTGGTGGGTATTCGGAACTGAAATGACAATCTGCCCAAGGCACCGACACCTACTTGGCAGGTTTTTGCGAGCACCAAGGTCTTGTTAGGCTCGATTGTAAGCCACTGTTCTGGAAAATGAGCCCCCAACGGACGGGAAGACGGCGGAAATCGAGCCTAAGGTATTGTCAATAGCCCGGTCACACTCTGGATCATACTGGCAAAATAACTTCAGTGGCAGGAAGACATGTCGTAAATTTCCAGATAGCCAGCGAAATAAGTCAAAGTTTTGTTCCATCACGTAAGTATCATTCTTTTTTCTTCTTCATGCCAAAAAGTTTCTTAACGTACTGAGAGATATTCTAATTTCTCTATTTAACATTTTATCTTGCGATGTTTTCTGAAGATAGTTTTTGTTATTTCTATTTTTTTGACAGCCGTGTACCTTGCCCTAATCAATTCTTACCTTTAAAATACTATACATACCGGTTAATCCGTGTGTTGTAAAAGATAGTTTTCTGATGATTGTTTGAAGAGAATTATAAATGGGAAAAATAGAACTTTCTACACGGAGTCAGGATTCAACCTCGTCCCCAGGGCTTTCCCGCCCCTGCCATTTTCTAAGAAGAATGTCCTGGGGACGAGGCTAGGAGTGATTGTGGTCGAGGTGTCGTTCACGTGCACGGGTATGAAAAGTATTTCATTCTTGCAATAAAAATAATTTTTTTGAAAATTAAACAGTGTTTAAAACATGTCTCTGATTTTGTAAAAATTAGTGAGACTTAAAAGTACCTTAGTGTTCAGTTCAACTTTATATAGCCGATTTGCTCCTCCTGTCGCAAGAAACTTGAAAAAACTTAACGCCGAAGGGTCGAGAATAGTACGATTGAACAGTCAGCAACCATGTCCACACATTTGCCGGAGAGGTTTATTGGACAAGATTTCTCTGTTTTTCTTGTTTTGATAACGTCTTCAGTCTTCAAAAATGCCTCCAGATTGCTGTTTTATTTTGTATTTATACCCTCTAGAACAATATGCTCCATCTCATCTCTCCATTTTTAACCTACTTTACCATCCACCCTCTCTCCCCACTGTTCCACCTCTACTTTTAAAAGCGTTTATACTTAAGGGGATGAAAGATACTCCTTTCGGGCGGAACTATCATAGGGAGTTCCCCCCACCCCCGTACCAATTCCGTGCTCACCTATTGCCAGCCCATGTTGGACTCTACGCCCGTTTGAGTCAATACGTAAACATAGTCCTAAGTGTATACAAGTTGAACTTGACCATAGAGATCTGTTGCAAGAAGACGAGGAGTTCGAAAGGCAAAAGCTTGTTGCAGAAATCGCTGAAGAATTGAGACCACAAAACCCTCAACCAGAAGCTTTCAACCTATGTGTATGTCAAAGGAAGAACAACCTAGTCAGTTCAACGTGGTAATGCTAAAATCTTGTGTCACTTTAAAATACCATTCAAATCCAGGGAAAGAAAAGGAGACCTAATTGACCAAACTTTCGTCTTTCATACAAGATTGCACGTGCTTTTCTCCATCAGCTCAGGAGTGAACATAGGGATCCTTAATTTAGTGTGATTAACAGCCGGCAAAAACTTTTGGGATTTAACAGGAGACGGACCGTAAACAATAAGTTAATGCCTTTTCTGTATGCCATTCCTCATTTTTACTCAAATGTTGTTAATTGGCGATAAACACAATGCTCTGTTAATACCACCCTAAAGTTTGTAGGGTAGCCTATAGTTAGCTAGGGATCTAGGAAAGGTGTATGCGGCTTAAAGGACTTTGCAGGTGTGGTCCTGTGGTGTCGCACGGTATTTCTGAAGTTGTTTGCGAGCTATTTCCAAAATATTAATTGTCAATTCTGTAATTGAAAATATTGTACTAGTGCTCGTGAATAAGAGTGGCCGTGTCCAAGTGCCTACTATACTTTGTAGCTAATTGTCGTGTATTACACCATGGGCTGTCATGTATATTAAACCCCATTCTCACGGTGGCGCCCGGGGATACTGACTCAGTTAAAACGGTCGTAGAATGAATAAATACAACAGCACGGTATTTCCCACCCAGTAAAGAATCGGAATTAACAGTGATTAAATTGTATGATTATCAATAACTATCACTTCAAAAGAAATATAATCAGATAAAAGAACTGATCGACACACGGCCACTCTTGGAGAATGCGTGACGGCGATAGTAATTAAATTGTTTTAATTCGCGTAAACATATCTTCTTCTACTGCTTCTTCCTCGTAAAAGAAACAGACCTAAGGGGATTCTAAGTCATATATCGTTCGTGTTTTTCCGTGGAAAGAAGAGCTATTTTCCCCTTAAAAATGTGAGATATAAGCAGTTTTAGTATATACACACTCAGTGATCTTGGTGATTTAAGCAATCTGATTGGTTCGCTATCTCGGACTATTCAACAATATTCACCTCCTAGGGAGTGGATAATGTGTGAACTCGGTGTTTTTCCCATTCTTTTAGAGAACGATCTTTTAAAAGTCGACAAAATCCTAGGGCTGACTTTTTTTAAGGCAAGAACAGTCTTGGAAGGATTCAATACGCGATATTATACGGCGTTTTTCAATTTACTGTAGCTGAGTTTTGTGCTCGATGGATTGTTTACAACTCCCGTGCATTCGCGAAGAAGAAGCCGTTTCGTGAACTCAGCGTTTTCTAACAAGAAAATTTGGGCTCAAAAATCGAAGTTCATTTATGACAAACAAATTTAAAAGGAAATGTTTGCAGAAATTCTACGTTTCAAGTAAACAGGAAAAAGAATGATACAGGAAGACGACGTCTTACCTCGAGCAACTGAGCCACCATTTTTGTCAGCACTTCATGCGAAGAACGACACAACAAACCCTTTTGGCTATAAACTTGGCGTGTCAACAGAAAACAACAAAGCTCTACTTTCCTTCTCAGGTAAGGAAACAGTTCAAACTTTTAGCGTTTCCATTTAAGCCATTAGGCTGTTGTTTGCGAAATGATAAACTTGTGAATTGCCATGTTTGAAAATTCTGCAAAGATCTATTTTTAAACTTACGCGTGATTTGATCTGTCAATCAAATTGTACTTTTAAATGGTTTCCTCTCTGATTTTGTTGAGATCACTTCGTGTGTATATACTAAAACAATTATTCTTTTCAATCTCGGTGAATAGTGGCTTTAAGAATATTTACCTCGCCGCTTTCGCGGCTCGGTAAATATTTTGCCACTATTCACCTTGATTTCAAAGAATAATTGTTAAATGTTTCCTGTCAATATCGCAGCCAACTTTCCACAGAATGCAACCATTAAACTTTGACACTGTTAATCAGAGCTAAAACTTTTGTTTGTAAAATAATCAGCTTATTCGGCTATGTAAGGTAGGTTTGACAGAGCTCTAAAGTTTCACCAAAATCGCACCACTTCTGACGGCAAAGGGGCCAGTTTTAGGTCTTTTAGGTGACCGAGAAAATCTTCCTGTAAAAAGGGGGAAAATTGAGTTGGTCCAAATAAATGTGATATTTCTTCATGGGATAGGATAGTTATCTTCCACTGAAAAAATAAGGGCAATCTGTGATACACCGAAATTTGCCTTATCGGTTCTTACGCGGACAGCCTCTTAATAGCCTTCCACCTGCCTCTCTTTCCGTAGTGCTCCTCCACTTTAATTGTGATGTTCATGGTTATCTAACTCGTTCTCGTTCAGCTGCTCGTTCAACTTGCATAAAATGTCCCTCAGGTATCAATTTGCTATTAGTTCTCAAGCCCCGATTATTTGGCCAAGGATATCCCACTGATATCCCCTTGACTGTCCGTAACAGCCTTACCACCACTGACTTTAAATAGAAACTAAAACTTTACTTTTTAAGCCTGAATTGAATTAGCGCAGGATTATCATAGTTTATTGTTAGTTTATTTGTCACTAGTACTTCTAGTTTTACCTCTGCTATAGGACTGCTTGCATTACTTAATTTAAGTTTTGTATCTTGTTTTAGTTTTGAAATTTAGCCTTTAGTGGCTTCATTTCTACATAAAATAATTTCTGTCATTTTGACCACAGGTCGTATAAGCCCCCGGCTTTGGCTTTACTGAGTTTTGTACTATATGAACGATGGAA